>NW_026927342.1:0-30524 GCF_032062105.1 Saccostrea cuccullata | reverse complement strand
TTTGATTTTTGTTGAAAATGCTTTCCCTGATTAGAATAAGACATTCAAAAGATTAAGACTACATAATGACAGATAGTCTTTAGATCATTAAAAGATTAGACAGTCATATTTTGAATAGAATAAGTTGAGATTAATTCAGAATTGCTGCATTTCAGTACCGGAAATCTGCATAGCATTTTCTACAATTTCTTTATTTCATTTCCGACAATTTGTCATTTCATTTTCGATATTAATTTCTTTTAATTTCCGGAATTTTTGCTAGGTACATATCCGATAATTAAATGTTGATTAAGCCTACTAGGTGGAAATTTAAAAAAAAAAAAAAAGAATTGATTTCAAACCACATTTTCAAAATATGGGTAAAAATGTATGAAAAATTCTGTATACAGTAAAACTCGGTTATAACGAAGTCACAGGGACCTATGAAATTACTTCGCTATAACCGTAATTCGTTATAGCCGTATAAGAATGACATTAAATTTATACAGCTGGGGATTCAAGATGACTTCGTTATAACCGTAAATTCGCAATATCCGTGTTCGTACTAAACGAGTTTTGCTGTATATGTATCTATATATATGTAGTACTAAACCTATTTAAAAGACTTCAATGAAGGATGAAATTTTGTCAATTTTGCACCGAACGTATGTTCAAGACATTTGATATACATGTGCTACAAAAAGAAATTTAAAATTATTCATAAGTAGAATCTTCTATCCTGCTTTCATTATGCAGAGAAAAGCCTGAAAAATGTCGGAGATGAAAACTTCAAAATGTCCTAAATGAAAAAAAGATAAAAATATTGGGAAAAAAAGTTTGAAATTTCAAAGAATTCTGGAAATAAAATTCAGCCTTAAGAATACTTCCCAAGCTTCTTTGTTTTAGTAGGATTTTAAAACTATACTTGTTCCGGTTATAGAACACATGATGTACAAAGTCCAAACAAGCTTTCGCTTTCTTACTCAACCAGATTTATAAGGGAAATAGTTCTATAGATATTTTCAATTATTCTCTGTTCTTATCTTAAAGGTGCTTTGACACGGATTTGATGTTAATATATTCTCAAATTTTCCGTATAATTTCATAACTTTTATGTTGCTGTAGCATTTCAAACGAAAATATAATTAAAAAAATCTTTTGTGAAAGTATTGAAGCTTCAAATTTTTAGACGCGTTTGATTGACACTTCCTGTATTCATAAAAGACTTGTGACAGGTAATACACATGTTCAAATTTTTTTTATGTTTTCAATTTAAAGAAGTGTTTTAATTTTGAAAAAAAAGTAGGTGAAATTCCAAGTTTTAGACCCTTTTAAGGCATTTTATTTAATTTTTTTAAAAGATGACCCCTTTTTGAAAAAAAAAAAGGCATTTTAGGGGTCGGGGGCCAAATTCTCCGATTCTCCGAAAATTCTCCGAAATTCTCCGAAAGTACGCGCTTATAACTTTATAACCAGTGATCAGATTTTATTTTTTTTGGTGTCAAAATAAAGGTACAAGTATGTAGTTTTTGTGTGCAAAATTTCAGAAAATTTAATTAACAATTAATACCTTTTCTCCATCATTCTCCAACCCCACCCCCTTATTTTTTTTTTGAAATTGACTTTATTTACCCCATAACATTCACAAATATTTATCTACATTCATTTTTTTTACGTATTCTTGTAGAACTTTACCAGCCGAAAAGAATGATATCAAGTTTGAAAAAATCGACCCATAAATAAGGGAGTTATGGGCGCCGGAAATCCGGATTTTCGAAAAAATGGCGGCCGGCACGAAGTTTTCAGATTTTTTTCTCTAGAAAATAGCCATAACTTCTTTATTTATTAAGATATATTTATAAATTTGGTGTCAAAATGTAGGTAAATTATTGCTCTCAAAAAATAAATAAAAATAATTATATATTTCAAACTGGAAGTATGGATTCTCCATTATTCTCCATCCCCACCCCCTTCCGGTTTTTAATTTTATTAACTTCTAACGATAATATCTCTTAAATTTTAATAATTATATATTATTTTTTTACGTATTCTTGTAGAACTTTACCAGCCGAAAAGAATGATATCAAGTTTGAAAAAATCGACCCATAAATAAGGGAGTTATGGGCGCCGGAAGTCCGGATTTTCGAAAAAATGGCGGCCGGCACGAAGTTTTCAGATTTTTTTCTCTAGAAAATAGCCATAACTTTTTTATTTATTAAGATATATTTATAAATTTGGTGTCAAAATGTAGGTAAATTGTTGCTCTCAAAAAATAAATAAAAATAATTATATATTTCAAACCGGAAGTATGGATTCTCCATCATTCTCCATCCCCACCCCCTTCCGGTTTTTAATTTTATTAACTTCTAACGATAATATCTCTTGAATTTTAATAATTATATATAATTTTTTTATTAAAATAGATAGATATTGAAAAGATCTTTACAAAGACACCAAGAAAAACTATTTATATTAATAAATTAAGGCCACAGTAGTCCGGAAATAACCTAAAATTAACAAAATCGGAAAATAATAAGTATTTAAATACTATGTAGCTTAGGCAATTTTAAAGATATTAACATATATTTGGTGTCAAAATATTAGTAAATTTATGTTCTTTAATTTAAAACTAACCAAAAAAAATTATTACACGAGAAATTGATTATTAATGAAAAAAATATAACCAACCCCCCCTTTTTCTCAAAATATTGACTCGCTCTAATTCCTTAAATATTTGAGATAGAGCTTCGGCAATATTTTCATTGAAAAGAGCATCAAATTCTATGTCGGAATAGACTTTTATTTTAATTTTATACCTTTAAAGGAAGAGGAAAAAGGAAATTAATGTTTTCGAATAATTAATAATAGAAATAAAAGGAGGGGGTATGGTTAGGGTTCCGCTTTCTGTGGCTTTAAAAATGCCGCTATTTTTTTATCATTTAAAAGATTAGCAAAATCAAAATTATTTGAAAGGTTTCCGAAGCACTCCTCGGCGAGAAAGTAGGTTTTATTTAATTAATTTAAAAAATTCGTTAATCGCGCTCTAACGGATGATACGGCGGGTTCGGTTTTTCGCTTCTAGGACCTATACGAAATGAGATAGAGATGTGGAAATAATTTTATCGTAAAGAGCATTAAATTTCAAGCAGGATTGAATATTTTTTATCTTTATCAAAGCGTCTTAAAAGAACTGACAAGCGAAAGGGCTATAAATAATAATAAAACTCGGCAGGGGGTAAGGTTAGGGTTCCTCTACCTTTGCCTTTAAAAATGCCGCAAATAACACAATTTTTATCAATAAATGTTGCTGAATAATTGTTCTACAAGATAAAAATATATTTTAAAGGTTTCCGAAGCTCTCCTCGGCGAGAAATTAAGTTTTATTTAATTATTTAGCTAAATTCGTAAATTGCGCTCTAGCGGAGGCTTACAAGGTTCGGTTTTTCACTTCTAGGTCCTATACGAAATCAGATAGAGATGTGGAAATAATTTTATCGTAAAGAGCATTAAATTTCAAGCAGGAATAAATATTTTTAATCTTTATTAACTCGCCTTAGAAGAGCTGACAAGCGAAAGAGCAATAAATGATAATAAAATACGGCAGGGGGTAGGGTTGGTATTTCGGCCACTGGCCTTTCAAAAATGCCGCTATACACACGTTTTACATCTCAAAATGTTGCTGAATAATTGTTCTACAAGATAAATATATATTTCAAAGGTTTCCGAGGTTCTCCTGGTCGAGAAAATAGGTTTTATTTAATTATTTTTGGAATTTCGTAAATCGCGCTCTAACGGATGATACGGCGGGTTCGGATCTTCGCTTCTAGGTCCTTAACGGTATAAGATTGAGATGTGAAAATAATTTTATCGTAAAGAGCATTAAATTTCAAGCAGGAATAAATATTTTTTATCTTTATTAAATCTCCTTAAAAGAACTGACAAGCGAAAGAGCAATAAATTATAATAAAATGCGGAAAGGGGTATGGTTGCTATTTCGGCCACTGGCCTTTCAAAAATGCCGCTATACACAGGTTTTATATCTCAAAATGTTGCTGAATAATTGTTCTACAAGATAAAAATATATTTCAAAGGTTTTCAAAGCTCTCCTGGTCGAGAAAATAGGTTTTATTTAATTATTTCTGGAATTTCGTAAATCGGGCTCTAGCGGACGATACGGCGGGTTCGGTTTTTCACTTCTAGGTCCTTAACGGTATAAGATAGAGATGTGAAAATAATTTTATCGTAAAGAGCATTAAATTTCAAGCAGGAATAAATATTTTTAATCTTTATTAAATCGCTTTAGAAGAACTTACAAGCGAAAGAGCAATAAATGATAATAAAATACGGCAGGGGGTAGGGTTGGTATTTCGGCCACTGGCCTTTCAAAAATGCCGCTATACACACGTTTTATATCTCAAAATGTTGCTGAATAATTGTTCTACAAGATAAAAATATATTTCAAAGGTTTCCGAAGTTCTCCTGGTCGAGAAAATAGGTTTTATTTAATAATTTTTGGAATTTTGTAAATCGCGCTCTAACGGATGATACGGCGGGTTCGGTTCTTCGCTTCTAGGTCTTTAACGGAATCAGTTAGAGATGTGGAAATGATTTTATCGTAAAGAGCATTAAATTTCAAGCAGGAATAATATTTTTAATCTTTATTAAATCGCTTTAGAAGAACTGACAAGCGAAAGAGCAATAAATGATAATAAAATACGGCAGGGGGTAGGGTTGGTATTTCGGCCACTGGCCTTTCAAAAATGCCGCTATACACACGTTTTATATCTCAAAATGTTGCTGAATAATTGTTCTACAAGATAAAAATATATTTCAAAGGTTTTCAAAGCTCTCCTGGTCGAGAAAATAGGTTTTATTTAATTATTTTTGGAATTTCGTAAATCGGGCTCTAGCGTACGATACGGCGGGTTCGGTTTTTCGCTTCTAGGTCCTTAACAGAATCAGATAGAGATGTGCAAATAATTTTATCGTAAAGAGCATTAAATTTCAAGCAGGAATAAATATTTTTTATCTTTATTAACTCGCCTTAGAAGAACTGACAAGCGAAAGAGCAATAAAAGATAATAAAATACGGAAAGGGGTAGGGTTGGTATTTCGGCCACTGGCCTTTTAAAAATGCCGCTATACACACGATTTATATCTCAAAATGTTGCTGAATAATTGTTCTACAAGATAAAAATATATTTTAAAGGTTTTCAAAGCTCTCCTGGTCGAGAAAATAGGTTTTATTTAATTATTTTTGGAATTTCGTAAATCGGGCTCTAGCGTACGATACGGCGGGTTCGGTTTTTCGCTTCTAGGTCCTTAACGGAATCAGATAGAGATGTGGAAATAATTTTATCGTAAAGAGCATTAAATTTCAAGCAGGAATAAATATTTTTAATCTTTATTAGATCGCCTTAGAAGAACTGACAAGCGAAAGAGCAATAAATGATAATAAAATACGGCAGGGGGTAGGGTTGGTATTTCGGCCACTGGCCTTTTAAAAATGCCGCTATACACACGTTTTATATCTCAAAATGTTGCTGAATAATTGTTCTACAAGATAAAAATATATTTCAAAGGTTTTCAAAGCTCTCCTTGTTGAGAAAATAGGTTTTATTTAATTATTTTTGGAATTTCGTAAATCGCGCCCTAATGGACGATACGGCGGGTTCGGTTTTTCGCTTCTACGTCCTTACACGGAATCAGATTGAGATGTGAAAATAATTTTATCGTAAAGAGCATCAAATTTTAAGAAGGATTAAATATTTTTTATCTTTATTAACTCGCCTTAGAAGAACTGACAAGCGAAAGAGCAATAAAAGATAATAAAATACGGAAAGGGGTAGGGTTGCTATTTCAGCCACTGGCCTTTCAAAAATTTCGCTATACACACAATTTATATCTCAAAATGTTGCTGAATAATTATTCTACAAGATAAAAATATATTTCAAAGGTTTTCAAAGCTCTCCTGGTCGAGAAAATAGGTTTTATTTAATTATTTTTGGAATTTCGTAAATCGGGCTCTAGCAGAGGCTTATGGGGGTTCGGTTTTTCGCTTCTAGGTCCTTAACGGAATCAGATAGAGATGTGAAAATAATTTTATCGTAAAGAGCATTAAATTTCAAGCAGGATTAAATATTTTTTATCTTTATTAAATCGCTTTGAAAGAACTGACAAGCGAATGAGCAATAAATGATAATAAAATATGGAAAGGGGTAGGGTTGCTATTTCGGCCACTGGCCTTTCAAAAATGCCGCTATACACACGATTTATATCTCAAAATGTTGCTGAATAATTGTTCTACAAGATAAAAATATAGTTTAAAGGTTTCCGAAGCTCTCCTGGTCGAGAAATTTTGTTTTATTTAATTATTTAGCTAAATTCGTAAATCGCGCTCTAGCGGAGGCTTATGGGGGTTCGGTTTTTCGCTTCTAGGTCCTATAGGGAATCAGATAGAGATGTGAAAATAATTTTATCGTAAAGAGCATTAAATTTCAAGCAGGAATAAATATTTTTTATCTTTATTAACTCGCCTTAGAAGAACTGACAAGCGAAAGAGCAATAAATGATAATAAAATACGGCAGGGGGTGTGGTTGGTATTTCGGCCACTGGCCTTTTAAAAATGCCGCTATACACACGTTTTATATCTCAAAATGTTGCTGAATAAATGTTCTACAAGATAAAAATATATTTCAAAGGTTTTCAAAGCTCTCCTGGTCGAGAAAATAGGTTTTATTTAATTATTTCTGGAATTTCGTAAATCGCGCTCTAGCGGACGATACGGCGGGTTCGGTTTTTCGCTTCTAGGTCCTTAACGGTATAAGATAGAGATGTGAAAATAATTTTATCGTAAAGAGCATTAAATTTCAAGCAGGAATAAATATTTTTTATTTTTATTAAATCGCCTTAGAAGAACTGACAAGCGAAAGAGCAATAAATGATAATAAAATACGGCAGGGGGTATGGTTGATATTTCGGCCACTGGCCTTTTAAAAATGCCGCTATACACACGATTTATATCTCAAAATGTTGCTGAATAATTGTTCTACAAGATAAAAATATATTTCAAAGGTTTTCAAAGCTCTCCTTGTCGAGAAAATAGGTTTTATTTAATTATTTTTGGAATTTCGTAAATCGGGCTCTAGCAGAGGCTTATGGGGGTTCGGTTTTTCGCTTCTAGGTCCTTAACGGAATCAGATAGAGATGTGAAAATAACTTTATTGTAAAGAGCATCAAATTTCAAGCAGGATTAAATAATTTTTATCTTTATTAAATCGCTTTAAAAGAACTGACAAGCAAAAGAGAAATAAAAGATAATAAAATACGGAAAGGGTAGGGTTGGTATTTCGGCCACTGGCCTTTCAAAAATGCCGCTATACACACGATTTATATCTAAAAATGTTGCTGAATAATTGTGCTACAAGATAAAAATATGGTTTAAAGGTTTCCGAAGCTTTCCTGGTCAAGAAATTAGGCTTTATTTAATTATTTAGCTTGATTCGTAAATCACGCTCTAGCAGAGGCTTATGGGGGTTCGGTTTTTCGCTTCTAGGTCCTATACGGAATCAGACCGAGATGTGAAAATAATTTTATCGTAAAGAGCATTAAATTTCAAGCAGGAATAAATATTTTTAATCTTTATTAACTCGCCTTAGAAGAACTGACAAGCGAAAGAGCAATAAATGATAATAAAATACGGAAAGGGGTAGGGTTGCTATTTCGGCCACTGGCCTTTTAAAAATGCCGCTATACACACGTTTTATATCTCAAAATGTTCCTGAATAATTGTTCTACAAGATAAAAATATATTTCAACGGTTTTCAAAGCTCTCCTGGTCGAGAAAATAGGTTTTATTTAATTATTTCTGGAATTTCGTAAATCGCGCTCTAGCGGACGATACGGCGGGTTCGGTTCTTCGCTTCTAGGTCCTTAACGGAATCAGATAGAGATGTGAAAATAATTTTATCGTAAAGAGCATTAAATTTCAAGCAGGAATCAATATTTTTATCTTTATTAAATCGCTTTAAAAGAACTGACAAGCGAAAGAGAAATAAAAGATAATAAAATACGGAAAGGGGTAGGGTTGCTATTTCGGCCACTGGCCTTTTAAAAATACAGCTTTACACACGATTGATATCTCAAAATGTTGCTGAATAATTGTTCTACAAGATAAAAATATATTTTAAAGGTTTCCGAAGGTTTCCTGGTCGAGAAATTAGGTTTTATTTAATTATTTAGCTAAATTCCTAAATCGCGCTCTAGCTGAGGCTTATGGGGGTTCGGTTTTTCGCTTCTAGGTCCTTAACGGAATCAGATAGAGATGTGAAAATAAATTTATCGTAAAGAGCATTAAATTTCAAGCAGGAATAAATATTTTTAATCTTTATTAACTCGCCTTAGAAGAACTGACAAGCGAAAGAGCAATAAATGATAATAAAATACGGAAAGGGGTAGGGTTGCTATTTCGGCCACTGGCCTTTTAAAAATACAGCTTTACACACGATTGATATCTCAAAATGTTGCTGAATAATTGTTCTACAAGATAAAAATATATTTCAAAGGTTTTCAAAGCTCTCCTGGTCGAGAAAATAGGTTTTATTTAATTATTTTTGGAATTTCGTAAATCGGGCTCTAGCGTACGATACGGCGGGTTCGGTTTTTCGCTTCTAGGTCCTTAACGGAATCAGATAGAGATGTAAAAATAATTTTATCGTAAAGAGCATCAAATTTCAAGCAGGATTAAATAATTTTTATCTTTATTAAATCGCTTTAAAAGAACTGACAAGCAAAAGAGAAATAAAAGATAATAAAATACGGAAAGGGTAGGGTTGGTATTTCGGCCACTGGCCTTTCAAATATACCGCTATACACACGATTTATATCTAAAAATGTTGCTGAATAATTGTTCTACAAGAAAAAAATATATTTTAAAGGTTTCCGAAGCTTTCCTGGTCAAGAAATTAGGCTTTATTTAATTATTTAGCTTGATTCGTAAATCGCGCTCTAGCAGAGGCTTATGGGGGTTCGGTTTTTCGCTTCTAGGTCCTATACGGAATCAGACCAAGATGTGAAAATAATTTTATCGTAAAGAGCATTAAATTTCAAGCAGGAATAAATATTTTTAATCTTTATTAACTGGCCTTAGAAGAACTGACAAGCGAAAGAGCAATAAATGATAATAAAATACGGAAAGGGGTAGGGTTGCTATTTCGGCCACTGGCCTTTCAAAAATGCCGCTATACACACGATTTATATCTCAAAATGTTCCTGAATAATTGTTCTACAAGATAAAAATATATTTCAACGGTTTTCAAAGCTCTCCTGGTCGAGAAAATAGGTTTTATTTAATTATTTTTGGAATTTCGTAAATCGGGCTCTAGCGTACGATACGGCGGGTTTGGTTGTTCGCTTCTAGGTCCTTAACGGAATCAGATAGAGATGTGAAAATAATTTTATCGTAAAGAGCATTAAATTTCAAGCAGGAATAAATATTTTTAATCTTTATTAAATCGCTTTAGAAGAACTGACAAGCGAAAGAACAATAAATGATAATAAAATACGGCAGGGGGTAGGCTTGGTATTTCGGCCACTGGCCTTTCAAAAATGCCGCTATACACACGTTTAATATCTCAAAATGTTGCTGAATAATTGTTCTACAAGATAAAAATATATTTCAAAGGTTTCCGAAGTTCTCCTGGTCGAGAAAATAGGTTTTATTTAATTATTTTTGGAATTTCGTAAATCGTGCTCTAACGGATGATACGGCGGGTTCGGTTTTCGCTTCTACGTCCTCAACGGTATAAGATTGAGATGTGAAAATAATTTTATCGTAAAGAGCATTAAATTTCAAGCAGGAATAAATATTTCTTATCTTTATTAAATCTCCTTAAAAGAACTGACAAGCGAAAGAGCAATAAAAGATAATAAAATACGGAAAGGGTTAGGGTTGCTATTTCAGCCACTGGCCTTTCAAAAATGCCGCTATACACACGATTTATATCTCAAAATGTTGCTGAATAATTGTTCTATAAGATAAAAATATATTTCAAAGGTTTTCAAAGCTCTCCTGGTCGAGAAATGAGGTTTTATTTAATTATTTTTGGAATTTCGTAAATCGGGCTCTAGCAGAGGCTTATGGGGGTTCGGTTTTTCGCTTCTAGGTCCTTAACGGAATCAGATAGAGATGTGAAAATAATTTTATCGTAAAGAGCATTAAATTTCAAGCAGGATTAAATAATTTTTATCTTTATTAAATCGCTTTAAAAGAACTGACAAGCAAAAGAGAAATAAAAGATAATAAAATACGGAAAGGGTTGGGTTGCTATTTCGGCCACTGGCCTTTCAAAAATGCCGCTATACACACGTTTTATATCTCAAAATGTTGCTGAATAATTGTGCTACAAGATAAAAATATGGTTTAAAGGTTTCCGAAGCTTTCCTGGTCAAGAAATTAGGCTTTATTTAATTATTTAGCTTGATTCGTAAATCGCGCTCTAGCAGAGGCTTATGGGGGTTCGGTTTTTCGCTTCTAGGTCCTATACGGAATCAGACCGAGATGTGAAAATAATTTTATCGTAAAGAGCATTAAATTTCAAGCAGGATTAATTATTTTTTATCTTTATTAACTCGCCTTAGAAGAACTGACAAGCGAAAGAGCAATAAATGATAATAAAATACGGAAAGGGGTAGGGTTGATATTTCGGCCACTGGCCTTTCAAAAAAGACCAAATGCACACGATTTATATCTCAAAATGTTGCTGAATAATTGTTCTACAAGATAAAAATATATTTTAAAGGTTTCCAAAGCTCTCCTGGTCGAGAAATTAGGTTTTATTTAATTATTTTTGGAATTTCGTAAATCGCGCTCTAGCGGATGATACGGCGGGTTCGGTTTTTTGCTTCTAGGTCCTATACGGAATGAGATAGAGATGTGGAAATAATTTTATCGTAAAAAGCATTAAATTTTAAGGAAGATTAAATCTTTTTTATCTTTATTAAAGCACCTGAAAAGAACTGAGAATCGAAAGAGCAATAAATAATAATAAAAGACGACAGGGGGTAGGGTTGGTATTTCGGCCGCTGGTTTTTTAAAAATGCAGCTATACAAAACATTTTTATTCCAAAATGTTGCTGAATAATTGTTCTACAATATGAAATTATATTATAAAGATTTCTGAAGCTCTGCTCGTCGAAAAATTAGGTTTTATTTAATTATTTTGGGGGTGTCGCCAAGCGCACTTTAGCAGTGGGTCACTGGGGGTCGATTTTTCGCTTCTAGCTCCTTTTCAGTATAAGATAGAGACGTACAAATAATTTTATCATAAAGAACATTAAATTTCAAGCAAGATTGAATATTTTTATTATTATTTTTATTTACGTATACTTTATTATGTAATTTTAACTTTAATTAGTTTCAATTAATGTATTCTTTCATTTAAGAACTAAATCTTTTAATTTAAATGAAACTTTATTATAAAAATGTTGGAGAATGTAGAGTTTTTCAAAAAGTGGGTACTAGATGCCCATTTTTAAAATTATATCCTTAGATTCTCCAGAAATCCCAAACGGAAATAATTAATTAATATTGATTAATTAGGGAATTTCGAAAAGCGCGCCATAGCGCAAAGTTACGGGGTTCGGTTTTTCGCTTCTAGGTCCTTTACGGTACAATATAGAGACGTACAACTAATTTTATCGTAAAGAACATTAAATTTCAAGCAGGATTGAATATTTTTATTATTAATTTTATTGACGTATACTTAATTATGTAATTTTAACTTTAATTAGTTTCAATTAATGTATTCTTTCATTTAAGAACTAAATCTTTTAATTTAAATGAAACTTTATTATAAAAATGTTGGAGAATGTAGAGTTTTTCAAAAAGTGGGTACTAGATGCCCATTTTTCAATTATATACCTTAGATTCTCCGAAATTCCCTAATGAAATTAATTAAATAATATTAATTAATTAGGGAATTTCGAAAAGCGCGCCATAGCGCAAAGTTACGGGGTTCGGTTTTTCGCTTCTAGGTCCTTTACGGTACAATATAGAGACGTACAACTAATTTTATCGTAAAGAACATTAAATTTCAAGCAGGATTGAATATTTTCATTGTTATTTTCATTTAAGTATACTTAATTATGTAATTTTAACTTTAATTAGTTTCAATTAATGTATTCTTTCATTTAAGAACAAAATCTTTTAATTTAAATGAAACTTTATTATAAAAATGTTGGAGAATGTAGAGTTTTTCAAAAAGTGGGTACTAGATGCCCATTTTTCAATTATATACCTTAGATTCTCCGAAATTCCCTAATGAAATTAATTAAATAATATTAATTAATTAGGGAATTTCGAAAAGCGCGCCATAGCGAAAAGTTACGGGGTTCGGTTTTTCGCGTCTAGGTCCTATACGGAACAAAATCAGAGATGTAAAATAATTTTATCGTAAAGAACATTAAATTTCAAGCAGGATTGAATATTTTCATTATTATTTTTATTAAGTATACTTAATTATGTAATTTTAACTTTAATTAGTTTCAATTAATGTATTCTTTCATTTAAGATAATAAAAAGAACGTAAATCTTTTAATTTAAATGAAACTTTATTATAAAAATGTTGGAGAATGTACACGTTTTTAAAAAGTGGGTACTAGATGCCCATTTTTCAAGATATATATTTTAAAGGTTTCCAAATTCCCTAATGAAATTAATTAAATAATATTAATTAATTAGGGAATTTCGAAAAGCGCGCCATAGCGAAAAGTTACGGGGTTCGGTTTTTCGCTTCTAGGTCCTTTACGGTACAATATAGAGACGTACAACTAATTTTATCGTAAAGAACATTAAATTTCAAGCAGGATTGAATATTTTTATTATTATTTTCATTTAAGTATACTTAATTATGTAATTTTAACTTTAATTAGTTTCAATTTATGTATTCTTTCATTTAAGAAGTAAATCTTTTAATTTAAATTAGGGATGTCAAATCGGTCAATTTTTTATTCTCGGTTACTCGGACCTTTTTCCGATCGAGTACCCGGGTACTCGGTAAAAGTGTAAATAAATATGAACAAGTAAATTGAAGACTGTACAACATTGTAAGCTATTGCAGAAATAAAACCAGATGCACTGATAGGAGGCTTATGGTATTTCTGTTGTAGAAATGATGATAAGCACTTCGGGCCCGCCTAAATTTAATATAACATTTTTTTTTATATCAGATAAACACAAGAAATAAAATCATAAGTTGTTCACAGTGTTTTTGTTTAAAAAATAATCTGCTCCTAATTGTAAATGTAACTTTTTGTCGATGTTTGACGACCAGGTATAATATTACAGTATTAAGAACTTGATTAAATTCTCCTAACAAGCGGATTTATTTTCGTTCTTTTTCGAAAAATAACGGGACGGTATTTAGTTTGGTGCAACGATGGACATCAGTTTTTTTTTCAAGAACCAGTTGTATTGGCATATAATCAAACACAACCATATCAACAATGCACGGAATATCATCCGCTTTTTCCCGATAATTTTTCTAGAATTTTCTAATTTATTAAACATAATGGATCTTAAACGAAAACAAATAATTAAAGCCAAACAAAAATTAAGGAAGAAGCCAGCCGAAGGTGAGAAAAGCCAGTTACCCCAGATGCTTGGTCACGATAATTATACTGTATAAACACTGCCACAGGCAATAACGGTCATTTAGAGTCGTAGTAAATCCTAATTACTGTATGTACAGGTGCAATGAGCATTTTACGTTTTAAAACAGACTTTTTAATGCATTAATAAATAAGCTTAAAAATATTCAAAAATATAATTTTAGACCGATTTAGTATTTTAATTCAATGTACCCGGTTTAAGTACTCGTTGACATCCCTAATTTAAATGAAACTTTATTATAAAAATGTTGGAGAATGTAGAGTTTTTCAAAAAGTGGGTACTAGATGCCCATTTTTCAATTATATACCTTAAATTCTCCGAAATTCCCTAATGAAATTAATTAAATAATATTAATCAATTAGGGAATTTCGAAAAGCGCGCCATAGCGCAAAGTTACGGGGTTTCACTTCTAGGTCCTTTACGGTACAATATAGAGACGTACAACTAATTTTATCGTAAAGAACATTAAATTTCAAGCAGGATTGAATATTTTTATTATTATTTTCATTTAAGTATACTTTATTATGTAATTTTAACTTCAATTAGTTTCAATTAATGTATTCTTTCATTTAAGAACAAAATCTTTTAATTTAAATGAAACTTTATTATAAAAATGTTGGAGAATGTAGAGTTTTTCAAAAAGTGGGTACTAGATGCCCATTTTTCAATTATATACCTTAGATTCTCCGAAATTCCCTAATGAAATTAATTAAATAATATTAATTAATTAGGGAATTTCGAAAAGCGCGCCATAGCGCAAAGTTACGGGGTTCGGTTTTTCGCTTCTAGGTCCTTTCTGGTACAAGATGGAGACGTTTAAATAATTTCATCGTAAAGAACATTAAATTTCAAGCAGGATTTAATATTTTTATTTTTATTTTCATTTAAGTATACTTAATTATGTAATTTTAACTTTAATTAGTTTCAATTAATGTTTTCTTTCATTTAAGAACAAAGTCTTTTAATTTAAATGAAACTTTTTATAAAAACGTTGGAGAATGTAGAGTTTTTCAAAAGGTGGGTACTAGATGCCCATTTTTTGATTATATACCTTAGATTCTCTAAAAATCCCTAATGAAATTAATTAATTAATATTAATTAATTAAGGAATTTCGAAAAGCGCGCTCTGGCGGAGGGTTACAGGGGTTCCGTTTTTTGCTTCTAGGTCCTTTAAAGCATATGGTAGAGATGTGAAAATAATTTTATCGTAAAGAACATTAAATTTCAGGCATGATTGACTATTTTGTATTTTTATTAGAGGGCCTTAAAAGAACTGACAAGCGAAAGAGCAATAAATGATAATAAAAGACGACAGTGGGGTAGGTTTGCTATTTCAGCAACTCTGCTTTAAAAAACACACCTATACACACAATTTATATGTTAAAATCTTGTTATATAATTGTTCTACAAGATGAAAATAAATTTTAAAGGTTTCCAAAGCTCTCCTTGGCGAGAAATTAGGTTTTATTTAATTATTTAAGGAATTTCGCAAAGCGCGATCTAGCGGATGCTTACAGGGGGGGGGGGGGGGGGATTTCGCTTCTAGGTCTTATAACGGAATCAGATACAGATGTGAAAATAATTTTATCGTAAAGAGCATTAAATTCCAAGCAGGATTAAATCTTCTTTATCTTTATTAAAGCGCTTTAAAAGAACTGAGAAGCGATGGAGCAATAAATAATAATAAAAGACGGCAGGGGGTCGGTTTGGTATTTCGGCCGCTGGTTTTTAAAAAATGCAGGTATACACACGATTTGTATTTTAAATCGTTGTTAAATAATTGTTCTACAAGATGAAAATGTATTTTAAAGGTTTCCGTTTCTCACCTTGTCGAGAAATTAGGTTTTATTTTATTAATTAGGGAAATTGGCAAAGCGCGCTCTAGCTGATGATACGACGGGTTCAGTTTTTCGCTTCTAGGTCCTTAACGGTATAAGATAGAGATGTGAAAATAATTTCATCGTAAAGAACATTAAATTTCAAGCAGGATTAATAATTTTTATCTTTATTAACTCGCATTAGAAGAACTGACAAGCTAAAGAGAAATAAATGATAATAAAATACGACAGGGGGTAGGTTTGGTATTTCGGCCACTGGCCTTTCAAAAATGCCGCTATGCACACGATTTATATCTCAAATTGTTGCTGAATAATTGTTCTTCAAGATAATAATATATATTTCAAAGGTTTCTGGAGCTCTCCTGGTCGAGAAATTAGGTTTTATTTAATTAGTTTTGGAATTTCGTAAATCGCGCTCTAGCGGATGATACGGCGGGTTCGGTTTTTCGCTTCTAGGTCCTTAACGGTATAAGATAGAGATGTGAAAATAATTTTATCGTATAGAGCATTAAATTTCAAGCAGGATTAAATCTTTTTTATCTTTATTAAAGCGCCTTAAAAGAACTGAGAAGCGATAGAGCAATAAATAATAATAAAAGACGGCAGGGGGTAGGGTTGGTATTTCGGCTGCTGGGCTTTTAAAAGTGCAGCTATACACACGATTTATATCTCAAACTGTTGCTGAATAATTGTTCTACAAGATGAAAATACATTTAAAAGGTTTTTTTAAGCTCTCTTCTTCGAAATATTAGGTTTTATTTAATTATTGTTGGAATTTCGTAAATCGCGCTCTAGCGGATGAAACGGCGGGTTCGGTTTTTCGCTTCTAGGTCCTTAACGGTATAAGATAGAGATGTGAAAATAGTTTTATCGTATAGAGCATTAAATTTCAAGCAAGATTAAATCTTTTTTATCTTTTTCAAAGCACCTGAAAAGAACTGAGAATCGATACGGCAATAAATTATAATAAAAAACAGGAGGGGTAGGTTTGGTATTTCGGCTCTGGGTTTTTAAAAATGCAGCTATACACACGATTTATATCATGAAATGTTGTTAAATACTTGTTCAACAAGGTGAAAATATATTTTGAAGGTTTTCGAAGCTCTCCTTGTCGAGAAATTAGGTTTTATTTAATTATTTTTGGAATTTCGTAAATCACGCTTTAGCAGATGATACAGCGGGTTCGGTTTTTCGCTTTTATGTCCTTTACGGAATGCGATAGAGATGTGAAAATAATTTTATCATAAAGAGCATTAAATTTCAAGCAGGATTAAATATTTTTTATCTTTATTTACTCGCCTTAGAAGAACTGACAAGCGAAAGAGCAATAAATGATAATAAAATACGGAAAGGGGTAGGGTTGGTATTTCGGCCACTGGCCTTTCAAAAATGTCGCTATGCACACGATTTATATCTCAAAATGTTGCTGAATAATTGTTCTACAAGATGAAAATATATTTTAAAGGTTTCCGAAGCTCTCCTGGTCGAGAAATCAGGTTTTCTTTAATTATTTTCCTAAATTCCTAAATCGCGCTCTAGCGGAGGCTTACGGGGGTTCGGTTTTTTGCTTCTAGGTCCTATACGGAATCAGATAGAGATGTGAAAATAATTTTATCTTAAAGAGCATTAAATTTCAAGCAGGATTAGTTATTTTTTATCTTTATTAACTCGCCTTAGAAGAACTGACAAGCGAAAGAGCAATAAATGATAATAAAATATGGAAAGGGGTAGGGTTGGTATTTCGGCCACTGGCCTTTCAAAAATGTCGCTATGCACACGATTTATATCTCAAAATGTTGCTGAATAATTGTTCTACAAGATGAAAATATATTTTAAAGGTTTTTTAAGCTCTCCTGGTCGAAATATTAGGTTTTATTTAATTATTTTTGGAATTTCGTAAATCGCGCTCTAGCGGATGATACGACGGGTTCGGTTTTTTGCTTCTAGGTCCTTAACGGTATAAGATAGAGATGTGAAAATAATTTTATCGTATAGAGCATTAAATTTCAAGCAGGATTAAATATTTTTTATCTTTATTAAAGCGCCTAAAAGAACTGAGAAGTCGAAGATAGAGCAATAAATAATAATAAAAGACGGCAGGGGGTCGGGTTGGTATTTCGGCTGCTGGGCTTTTAAAAATGCAGCTATACACACGATTTATATCTCAAACTGTTGCTGAATAATTGTTCTACAAGGTGAAAATATATTTTGAAGGTTTTCGAAGCTCTCTTTGTCGAGAAATTAGGTTTTATTTAATCATTTTTGGAATTTCGTAAATCACGCTTTAGCGGATGATACAGCGGGTTCGGTTTTTCGCTTTTAGGTCCTATACGGAATGCGATAGAGATGTGAAAATAATTTTATCATAAAGAGCATTAAATTTCAAGCAGGATTAAATCTTTTTTATCTTTATTTACTCGCCTTAGAAGTACTGACAAGCGAAAGAGCAATAAATGATAATAAAATACGGAAAGGAGTTGGGTTGGTATTTCATCCACTGGCCTTTTAAAAATATCGCTATGCACACGATTTATATCTCAAAATGTTGCTGAATAATTGTTCTACAAGATAAAAATATATTTTAAAGGTTTCCGAAGCTCTCCTGGTCGAGAAATCAGGTTTTCTTTAATTATTTAGCTAAATTCCTAAATCGCGCTCTAGCGGAGGCTTACGGGGGTTCGGTTTTTCGCTTCTAGGTCCTATACGGAATCAGACCGAGATGTGAAAATAATTTTATCTTAAAGAGCATTAAATTTCAAGCAGGATTAGTTATTTTTTATCTTTATTAACTCGCCTTAGAAGAACTGACAAGTGAAAGAGCAATAAATGATAATAAAATATGGAAAGGGGTAGGGTTGGTATTTCGGCCACTGGCCTTTCAAAAATGTCGCTATGCACACGATTCATATCTCAAAATGTTGCTGAATAATTGTTCTACAAGATAAAAATATATTTTAAAGGTTTCCGAAGCTCTCCTGGTCGAGAAATGAGGTTTTATTTAATTATTTTTGGAATTTCGTAATTCGCGCTCTAGCGGATGATGCGGCGGGTTCGGTTTTTTGCTTCTAGGTCCTAAACGGTATAAGATAGAGATGTGAAAGTAATTTTATCGTATAGAGCATTAAATTTCAAGCAGGAATAAATATTTTTTATCTTTATTAAAGCGCCCTAAAAGAACTGAGAAGCGATAGAGCAATAAATAATAATAAAAGACGGCAGGGGGTCGGGTTGGTATTTCGGCTGCTGGGCTTTTAAAAGTGCGGCTATACACACGATTTATATCTCAAACTGTTGCTGAATAATTGTTCTACAAGGTGAAAATTCATTTAAAAGGTTTTCGAAGCTCTCTTCGTCGAGAAAATAGGTTTTATTTAATTATTGTTGGAATTTCGTAAATCGCGCTCTAGCGGATGATACGACGGGTTCGGTTTTTCGCTTCTAGGTCCTTAACGGAATCAGATAGAGATGTGAAAATAATTTTATCGTTTAGAGCATTAAATTTCAAGCAAGATTAAATCTTTTTTATCTTTTTCAAACACTTGAAAAGAACTGAGAAGCAATACGGCAATAAATTATAATAAAAAACAGGAGGGGGTAGGTTTTGTATTTTGGCCGCTGGGTTTTTAAAAATGCAGCTATACACACGATTTATATCTTGAAATGTTGCTAAATATATGTTCTACAAGATAAAGATGTATTTTAAAGGTTTTCAAAGCTCTTCTTGTCAAGAAAATAGGTTTTATTTAATTATTTAGGGAATTTCGTAAAGCACGCTCTAGCGGAGGCTTACGTGGGGTCAGGGTTAGGCTTCTAGGTCCTATACGGTATTAGATAGGAATGTGAAAATAACGTTATCGTAAAGAGCATTTAATTTCAAGCAGGATTAAATCTTTTTTAATTTTTTTTGAAACACCTTAAAAGAACTGAGAAGCGAAAGAGCAATCAATAATAATAAAAGACGGCAGGGGGTAGGTTTGATATTTTGGCCGCTGGGTTTTTATAAATGCAACTATACACACAATATCTATCTTAAAATGTTGTTAAATAATTGTTCTACAAGATAAAAATATAGTTTAAAGGTTTCCGAAGTTCTCTTTGTCGAGAAATTAGGTTTTATTTAATTATTTAGGGAATTTCGCAAAGCGCGATCTAGCGGAGGCTTACGGGGGTTCGGTTTTTCGCTTCTGGGTCCTATAGGAAATAAGATAGAGATGTGAGAAGAATTTTATTGTAAAGAGCATTAAATTTCAAGTAGGATTGAATTTTTTTATCGTTTTTATAGCACCTTAAAAGAACTGAGAAACGATAGAGCAATAAATAATTAATAACAAGGGCATGGGATAAGGTTAGGGTTCCGCTACCTGTGGCTTTAAAAATGCCGTTATTAACAAAATTTTTATCAGTAATTGTTGCTGAATAATTGTTCTAAAAGATAAAAATATATTTCAAAGGTTTCCGAAGCTTTCAACGGCAAGAAAATAGGTTTTATTTAATTAATTAAGTAAATTCGTTAAAAAAATGCAGCTATATACACGATTTATAAAGTCATTTGATTTCTTATATTCTATGATTATTTATTTATGTATTAATTAATTAATTAATAAATTAATTCATTCATTTATTTATTTTTTTATTTATTTATTTATTCAGAACAATATTTAATGATAAAATTTTGATCGATTCGTATTTTCTTTCTTTTTTTAAATTTAATTCATAAATATATATTTTCAATTATAAATTTATGAGAGCAACTTATTCATTTTTCAAATCAAATCAATTTTTTTCATTTATCATTTATCATTTATAAATTATATTTAGTCTAAGAATTTTAACATATTCCAGAGAAAAAAAATTCAGGACTAATCCATCAATCAAATTGCACACCTTTGTTCGCCTCGTATGATTGACAGGTCGCAAACTTTTGATCTTTAAACAGGTAAATTTCATTGGTTAGTGACACCTGTCTTACAGGTAAATTACCTGTACTGGACGTCAGTTAACATGCACTACTGAACTTGTCAATCAAATTTCACACCTTTGTTCGCCTCCTATGATTGAGAGGTCGCAAACTTTTGATCTATGAACAGGTAAATTCTATTGGTTGATAACACCTGTACTGTACAGGTAAATTACCTGTGCTGGACGTCAGTTAACATGCTCTACTGAACCTGTCAATCAAATTTCACACCTTTGTTCGCCTCGTATGATTGACAGGTCGCAAGCTTTTGATCTATGAACAGGTAAATTCTATTGGTTGATAACACCTGTACAGTACAGGTAAATTACCTGTGCTAGACGTCAGTTAACATGCTCTACTGAACCTGTCAATCAAATTTCACACCTTTGTTCGCCTCGTATGATTTACAGGTCGCAAGCTTTTGATCTTCGAGGTAATTTACCTGTATGGTACAGGTGTCACTAACCAATGAAATTTACCTGTTCGAAGATCAAAATTTTGTGAACTGTCAATCAAACAACAGGTACACAAGTATAAATTTTGATTGACATGAATCTATGAATCATATTTGAATACATTGTATTAGTATATAAAAATTTCATTAATTCATTTCATTTTTATTTACGAATACTTTATTGTGTACTCTTTTTTTTGTATTTGGGCCTCAAATCTTCAGCATAAATATATTTAAAATTATCTATATTGCAAAATTTAAAAACAAAATCAATTAATTTAGATAAAAAGTTTTCATAACACACTGATACCAAAAATAAACCATATCTTAATTTTTAGTGCGCTTTAGCCCCAATAAGGAGTTTTTTGGGAATGCGTTAAAAAATTCTAGGTCCAAATTTAAAAGTTTTGAGGGCATAAAAATCTTAAAAGATGTCTTATGATAAAAGTGATTACATATTTTTCCTCGTCTCATTGAGACAAAGAAAATGATATAAAGCACATTAAGATAGCTCCACAAATAAAAATTTCATCCCTAAAAAGGAATTATTTCAATATGAAAATTAAGGTCAGATAAAAGCCCTAAAATGAAAAAAGGTTTCTGAGTTCAATTTTTTTGTTTCTGACCCTATCTAAAAGTTGCATATATCATTTTTTTCGTCTTTTCAAGACGAGAAAGAATATGTAATCAGGTTTTTTGTAGGATAGATAATAAAAGTTTCAGCCCCTAAACTCTTTCAATTTTGTGCGAAAAAATTGTAAGTCCAATTTCAGAGTTTTAGGGGCATAAAAAATTTTAAAAGATGTCTTATGATAAAAGTTATTACATATTCTTCCTCGTCACATTGAGACAAAGAAAATGATATAAGGCACATTAAGATAGCTCCAGAAATAAAAATTTCATCCCCAAAAAGGAATTATTTCAATGTGGAAATTAAGGTCACAAGAAGTTCCTTAAAATAAAAAAAGGTTTTAGGGGTCAATTTTTTTGTTTGTTATCCTATATTGATGTTCTATATATCATTTTTTTGTCTTTTCAAGACGAGAAAGAATATGTAATCAGATTTTCCGTAGAATACGAGGGTTGTCCCGTAAAATCGTGGACAAAGCGTTTTTCTCGAAAAGTAATGGGCGCAAAAAGCTGAAAATTTCAGTAAATGTTTATTTATCATATTTAAGTGCATGATAATTTTTTTTTATAAAATATAGGCAAAAATAAAGATTTTATTATGTTTGAATGTGCACGGGGTATTGTCCTACGGCGCACGGTCAAAAAACCAATGTTTTATTTAAGAATACACAAGTTTGAATTCAAAATTAAAGTTCTAAATACATAAGATTTGAATTAAAATTATCCTAATTCAATTCCACAATCAATTTTGTAGTCTTTGTAAAAATTTTAAGGCATTTGGTTAATTTTTGGCAGTTTCTCGAGCATTCGAATTGGGAAAGTGGTAAACACAACACACGAAAAATGACGACGTTTTATGACGTTACGGCGCACCGGAGAACAGTTCAGTTTTATTTCGATGTTGTAATGACACCTTTAGAGACTTGAAATGACCATAGAAGAAAAAAGATTATAAAAATATCACCATATCTTAAGTATACAAATGAAATGGAGTTTTCTTAGCGAAGTTTTTTTTGATCGAGTCCCTGGGGAGTACAAAACATACGGACAAATTCCTAATGTAATAGCAAAAGACGCTGTCACAGTAGACAGCCGATATGATATTTTCTATTAGTTGAATGATGGTGAGAACATTATCCGTAACTTACTAATAAATCTTCAGAAGATCGCATGAGGGTGCAAATTGGTTCTTCGGCTGTTTATGGAGACTAAAGAATGTGTATCAATGAAATTCCTAAAGTTAAGTCGGACTCATCCAACTTCATTTTCAGCAAAGAGAAAACGTGACGCTGTTTTAGACACTTTGACGTTATAATCCATGCGCCGTAAGGTGATACAATACATGGCATAAAATCTCATAATTTGTTTATTTATGCATATATTTATCTGAAATTTGCTGTGTATATTACTAAAATATGTACTAAATGATAGTGAAAATTTCAGAACGAAGTGATGTTTATTTTTCACACTAGACAACTTGTCCACGATTTTACGGGACAACCCTCGTATATAATAAAAAAAATTCAGCCCCTAAACTCCTTTAATTTGGACTTAGAAAATTTTCAGTGCGTTATTGAAACTGCTTTTTGGGGCTGATTTCTATAATTTTCCAACTATATAGATATACTTTACATATGATGTTCATCTTAAAAAGCAGAAATTGATTATACAAAAGATAATATAAAATCTTTATTTAAAGGGAGGTTTAGACCCTATGAGCATTTTTTAGAGTGTGAAAAAAAATTGTAAGTCCAATTTCAGAGTTTTAGGGGCATACAAATCTTAAAAGATGTCTTATGATAAAAGTTATTATATATTCTTCCTCGTCACATTGAGACAAGAAAATGATATAAGGCACATTAACATAGCTCCACAAATAAAAATTTCATCCCCAAAAAGGAATTATTTCAATGTGGAAATTAAGGTCACAAGAAGTTCCTTAAAATTAAAAAGGTTTTAGGGGTCAATTTTTTTGTTTGTTATCCTATATTGATGTTCTATATATCATTTTTTCGTCTTTTCAAGACGAGAAAGAATATGTAATCAGATTTTCTGTAGAATATATAATAAAAATTTCAGCCCCTAAACTCCTTTAATTTGGACTTAGAAAATTTTCAGTGCGCTATTGAAAATGCTTTTTGGGGCTGATTTCTGTAATTTTCCAACTATATAGATATACTTTACATATGATGTTCATCTTAAAAAGCAGAAATTGATTATACAAAAGATAATATAAAATCTTTATTTAAAGGGAGGTTTAGACCCTTTGAGCATTTTTTAGAGTGTGAACAAAAAATTGTAAGTCCAATTTCAGAGTTTTAGGGGCATACAAATCTTAAAAGATGTCTTCTGATAAAAGTTATTATATATTCTTCCTCGTCACATTGAGACAAAGAAAATGATATAAGGCACATTAAGATAGCTCCACAAATAAAAAATTCTTCCCCAAAAAGGAATTATTTCAATGTGGAAATTAAGGTCACAAGAAGTTCCTTAAAATAAAAAAAGGTTTTAGGGGTCAATTTTTTTGTTTGTTATCCTATATTGATGTTCTATATATCATTTTTTTCGTCTTTTCAAGACGAGAAAGAATATGTAATCAGATTTTCTGTAGAATATATAATAAAAATTTCAGCCCCTAAACTCCTTTAATTTGGACTTAGAAAATTTTCAGTGCGCTATTGAAAATGCTTTTTGGGGCTGATTTCTGTAATTTTCCAACTATATAGATATACTTTACATATGATGTTCATCTTAAAAAGCAGAAATTGATTATACAAAAGATAATGTAAAATCTTTATTTAAAGGGAGGTTTAGACCCTTTGAGCATTTTTTAGAGTGTGAACAAAAAATTGTAAGTCCAATTTCAGAGTTTTAGGGGCATACAAATCTTAAAAGATGTCTTATGATAAAAGTTATTATATATTCTTCCTCGTCACATTGAGACAAAGAAAATGATATAAGGCACATTAAGATAGCTCCACAAATAAAAAATTCTTCCCCAAAAAGGAATTATTTCAATGTGGAAATTAAGGTCACAAGAAGTTCCTTAAAATAAAAAAAGGTTTTAGGGGTCAATTTTTTTGTTTGTTATCCTATATTGATGTTCTATATATCATTTTTTTCGTCTTTTCAAGACGAGAAAGAATATGTAATCAGATTTTCTGTAGAATATATAATAAAAATTTCAGCCCCTAAACTCCTTTAATTTGGACTTAGAAAATTTTCAGTGCGCTATTGAAAATGCTTTTTGGGGCTGATTTCTGTAATTTTCCAACTATATAGATATACTTTACATATGATGTTCATCTTAAAAAGCAGAAATTGATTATACAAAAGATAATATAAAATCTTTATTTAAAGGGAGGTTTAGACCCTTTGAGCATTTTTTAGAGTGTGAACAAAAAATTGTAAGTCCAATTTCAGAGTTTTAGGGGCATACAAATCTTAAAAGATGTCTTCCCATACCAAAAAAAGGTACAGATTAGGCATGCCTATTCTTGATAAATATAGGCACAAAAAAGGTATACCTAAAGTATACAAGTTTGGAACCACTTCTTCAAGTATAGGTAGCAAATTGGTACAATATAGGTACATTTCAGGCACACATAAAACATTAGATTGAGAAGTGAGGCATACCTAAAGTATGCCTATACATGTGCTAATATTGTACCTATATTTAAAAACAGGCACAATATAGGTACTTACAAAGTTTGGCATATAATTCAAACATTCAGATAGGTACATTTTAGGTATACCTAAAAGGTGCCTACATATCAATCTATTAGGTACCCTCAAGGCTGTGCCAAAAGTATGCCAGAGGTATACCAAAAGTGTACCTACAAGGTACCTATATTGTACCAAAAGCATTAATAGGCACATTTTAGGTACTAAAAAAGCACAATATTGGCACATCATCTAACTAGACCAGTAGGTACATTCCAGGCATACCTAAAAAGTGCCTACATATCAATCTATTAAATACCTTCAAGGCTGTGCCAAAAGTATGCCAGAGGTATACCAAAAGTGTACCTACAAGGTACCTATATTGTACCAAAAACATTAATAGGCACATTTTAGGTACTAAAAAAGCACAATATTGGCACACCGCATAACTTTACAAAAAGGTACATTTTAGGCATATGAAAAAATGGGCTTTTGTCGACAAATCAACCACAAAACCCAGTTAAAAATTTCTTTCTCCATGAAAGGTTTTTTTAATTTTTGGCCTTACATGAAAAACACATACTTAATTATCATTCCTTGTGAATGGGGCAGGTCTATATTAAGGAAGAATTTAACAATAATTATCAGGTACAAATAAAAATTTATTGCATGATGCTACATGAAAAATATCTCTTTAAAATCCTCTCTACAAACAGAATCTATATATGACAAATCTATATCTAAAAAAAAATTAATATTGTTACCTTTAAAAAAATAATGATATTTAATATCATTCTTTGCAAGAAAAAAATAAACACACCTTTTCAGCATATAAAAACATAATTAATGTAATTTAAATACACAAAGACACTGTAAAGGTACTGAAAGTATACTCCATTTCATGTCCTTTTTTTGGCCACACATTATTCACTTGCAACATGTGCAATTCATGTTATCTTCATAGAGTTCCTACCCATTGCACCACAGAATTTTCTGCACAGTAATAGACTTTTTACCAGGGTAAATCCTCATTGCTGTACAGTTGCGATTTTCATCTGGACTCTTTATAAAAACTGATCCTCCATTTGAATGTACCACGCAATTCCTTTTTTCTTCTTTCATGCCATTCCCTTCAATTCTGAAAAAGTTGTTGCTCTTGAGTCTTCACTTACTGAGTGACATTTGAAATTATTTTCAAAAATATTACATAGATGAAATCCATGCCTGAATCTATAGGGGAGAGGTCCGGGGAGTCTGGAACTTCCTTCCTACTTGCATTATTGTGTTATTAAATGTATATATACTTAATCAATTAAAAGTGATTTGGACCCCCCTCCCCCTACCCTGTGAAGATCTGCATCTGAAATTCCTAAAATTTACAATGGAGTTTGATAAGTGGTGATTAATTTTACTATTATATATATATATATATATATATATATATATATATATATATATATATATATATATATATCAAAATCATATTAGATTTCATACTTACTGATAGTTATAGTCTTTATGCTTTTACCCCAAGTTTAGAATGACTACAGGGAACAAGAATTTTGCTGAAAAAGAAAGTTTGTTCATGAAATTATGTGACATTATTAGTTACAAAGTTTACACTCATTAGTATACATTCTTATTTTTTTTTATTATTATAATACTGAAACATTGTCACTCTGAATTAAATGATGTGTGTCACCCCCCCCCCCCCCTTCCCCTGGCATGAACCAAGTGGAGAGATAGGGTTGAAATGATTTTATGTAAACTTAATTACTTATAACATAAATTCAAATCAGTTAGTTTTGTTATATTATGTTTTATAAATGCTGTAATTTTGATACTTTAAAACATGTTAAAAATTATCCCCCCCCCCCACATTTTTTTAATATAGAGATCTTTACTTTATATTTCAAATTTCATATGCCAATGATTAAATTTTCACACTGTTCATTTGAATTTCTGTTTGTTATTATCGCCATGCCCATGCAGAGGCTACTGTTCTACCTGTTCGGCGATATTGACACATTACTCGTAGTATTTTTTTTTTAAAAGACTCTGAAACTGTGAAACACTTTTTTGTCTTGTTACACATCTGGTTAAACAAAATAATAATTATTTAAATCTCTTTACTTCATGTGTAGGCTGTATCACTGGCTGCACGGCCATCTTGAATCAAAACAAACCAAAACGCTACGGTACAAATACCTAGAATTTCGTAAAATTTACATTTGATATTCACATTCTAATGCATTCTTTACGTGCAAAAATACATAAACAAAAAGCAGCATAAAAATTTACACTGAAATAAAGACTCACCGACCTATAATTCTCCGATTTCTTTTTGAGGTTTTCATCTCGGCCAATTTTCAAATCGTCTCTGTAATGTCCGCGCTATTCACTGACCAATCGTAGACTTCGCTGGAGTCACGTGATTTCATTAAAATTTATTAAATTATTCATAAAATATTTCGTGTAAACAATTAATAATTATAACAATGAACATTTAACAATTATTTAATGAAACCCCAACTTAAACTGAAAGCCGATTGCGATGAAATCCTTGAAATTTAGCGTGGCTATTTTGGGTAAATAATTGAACCGCCATCTTGAACGCCATTACTATTTTGTGTTTGTTTACATAACTAATCCTCTCAAATTGATTTGGCCCCCTATTTTTTTTTAATTATTCATAATTTTCTTACGTGTTAGATTTCAACTAAAATCTTAATTAATGTAACTGACACAAGAGAGTGATACAAACATCGAAATACATGTATACTTGGACCATCATGTAAATTATAACATGTATACAATCCATAAATGCTCAGTATGTGAATAATTATAAATGATAAGCACCTGTATTTTGTGCATCTTGGGGGCTATTATTTATATGAAATTTCTGTAAATGTACATATTTTTTTTTTACTGCTACTTCCTAACTACCGGTAATAGTTAAAGCATCTCTATTTATTTCATTCTGTAATTTATTCTTTTGTATTTTACCCATTAATATTGAGCTGAAAAATTTAATGAAATCACCCTTTTGTCATGTTTGTGGAGAACTTCATGTGATACACGAACAATTTCTGCAGGGTGAAGGTCATCCGGTATTAACACCTGTGTCACTCAGTGAAGAATACTGTGGAAATCAACATCGTTTTGCATTCAAAGATTAACAAAGTCTATTTTAAAATACACCAGTAACTGGTCTAATGGATATAAATTCTCACCCTATAAAGTTAATTTAAACATCCCATACATTTTTGTATTTACAAAACGTACAAGAGAGAGAGAGAGAGAGAGATAGAGAGATATGCCGTGATCGCGTAATGGGACCTCTACTGGACATAGACATGTGCATATAAATTTTATTACTGATAATTTATAATACAAAGTTGTATCTGTTACAACTAGAGGGGTTTGCTAGGCAAACCTGGTTTTGAAAAAAAAAATGTATTTGGTTTTTAAAACGGTTAATATCTTAATAGTTTATCAGTTTATTTACAGAGTTAAAAACATTCATTTATCATTAATTTGTTGAAGAACAAAAGAAATTAAAGAATAATACTGCAAGAAAAATACTGAGAAGCATCGTAACTAAGCAGATTTGGGTGTTGGTTACATGACTTTGTGTCCACTTCACTAAATGCACGGATTACCTGATAGTCTCTGTGGATTACCTGTGTATTGTGTTCGTTCAAGCGGAAAGTGAATTCCTGTTTCTAATTGATATATACATATTTCACAGTATTGCAAAATGCAACAAGTTGATAAAATGACATGTAAAAAAAAAAATAATTTAACAAGTGTGTGTGTGTAGGGGGGGGGGGGGAGGGTTAATGGTCAATGGTCAATATAATTGTATAGTGTTTATAACACAATCCCTTATGTCTTAGAGAATGTTAATCAAAGTTACTAAGAACTCTGTAAGACAAACTAGGTCATATTTTAAGAACAGAAATGGATCTTTACCTTTTATTTTCCTTAAGAAGATTAATTGAATTAATGATAATTACATATTTGGCATTTGAGAGTAACAATGTTATTACCCCTCCCCATTTTTTCTTTCCACAACACCACTATATATTATACCGAGGACTTGCAAAAATGATGTGAAATATGAAGTATAATGAAATTAAAAATTGAATGCACAACTTGTTTGAATGATAATTCAACCCCACCCCCCACAACCCCACCCCACCCCACCCTGCTACAAAGAACCAGTCTTCTAATAAAGTATTTAAATTCAGGCACTTTGAAAAATGACTAAGTTCAAAATAGGTACATTTTAGGTACACTGGAAAATATATAAGTTCAACATAGGTACATTTCTGGCACACTGAAAAATGACAAAGTTCATAGTAGGTAAGATGGAAAATATCTAAGTCCATAATAGGTACATTTTAGGTACACTGAAAAATGACAAAGTCTAAAGTAGGCACATTTCAGGCACACTGTAAAATGACTAAGTCCAAATTAGGTACATTTTAGGTACACTGAAAAATGACAAAGTCTAAAGTAGGCACATTTCAGGCACACTGTAAAATGACAAAGTCCAAATTAGGTACATTTTAGGTACACTAGAAAAAAATTAAGTTCATTTTTGGCACAGAATAGGTATGCCTTTTCTGTACCTATAATAGTAGGCACACATTAGGTACTGAAAAGGCACAAAAAAAGTATGCCTATATGTACCTTTTTTTTGTATGGGTTATGATAAAAGTTATTATATATTCTTCCTCGTCACATTGAGACAAAGAAAATGATATAAGGCACATTAAGATAGCTCCACAAATAAAAAATTCTTCCCCAAAAAGGAATTATTTCAATGTGGAAATTAAGGTCACAAGAAGTTCCTTAAAATAAAAAAAGGTTTTAGGGGTCAATTTTTTTGTTTGTTATCCTATATTGATGTTCTATATATCATTTTTTTCGTCTTTTCAAGACGAGAAAGAATATGTAATCAGATTTTCTGTAGAATATATAATAAAAATTTCAGCCCCTAAACTCCTTTAATTTGGACTTAGAAAATTTTCAGTGCGCTATTCAAAATGCTTTTTGGGGCTGATTTCTGTAATTTTCCAACTATATAGATATACTTTACATATGATGTTCATCTTAAAAAGCAGAAATTGATTATACAAAAGATAATATAAAATCTTTATTTAAAGGGAGGTTTAGACCCTTTGAGCATTTTTTAGAGTGTGAACAAAAAATTGTAAGTCCAATTTCAGAGTTTTAGGGGCATACAAATCTTAAAAGATGTCTTCTGATAAAAGTTATTATATATTCTTCCTCGTCACATTGAGACAAAGAAAATGATATAA